>NC_041405.2:60993253-61035753 GCF_900747795.2 Erpetoichthys calabaricus | reverse complement strand
CGCTGAAGCTGCTCCTCTGTCTGGAGATGATACTGTTTAGTGGATTCTCCATGATTGACAGGAGCCTGCTCAGTGCCCGTCGCTCTGCCACGGATGTCACACTGTCCAGCTCCATGCCTACAATAGAGCCTGCCTTCCTCACCAGTTTGTCCAGGCGTGAGGCGTCCCTCTTCTTTATGCTGCCTACCCAGCACACCACCGTGTAGAAGAGGGCGCTCGCCACAACCGTCTGATAGAACATCTGCAGCATCTTATTGCAGATGTTGAAGGACGCCAGCCTTCTAAGGAAGTATAGTCGGCTCTGTCCCTTCTTACACAGAGCATAAGTATTGGCAGTCCAGACCAATTTATCATCCAGCTGCACTCCCAGGTATTTATAGTCTGCACCCTCTGCACACAGTCACCTCTCATGATCACAGGGTCCATGAGGGGCCTGGGCCTCCTAAAATCCACCACCAGCTCCTTGATTTTGCTGGTGTTCAGTTCAGTCATTTAACAAAGTCCTTGATTAGGTTCCTATACTCCTCCTCCTGCCCACTCCTGATGCAGCCCATGATAGCAGTGTCGTCAGCGAACTTTTGTACGTGGCAGGACTCCGAGTTATATTGGAAGTCCGATGTATATAGGCTGAACAGGACTGGAGAAAGTACAGTCCCCTGCGGCACTCCTGTGTTGCTGACCACAATGTCAGACCTGCAATTCCCGAGACGCACATACTGAGGTCTGTCTTTAAGATAGTCCACGATCCATGGCACCAGGTATGAATCTACTCCCATCTCTGTCAGTTTGTCCCTAAGGAGCAGAGGTTGGATGGTGTTGAAGGCACTAGAGAAGTCCAGAAACATAATTCTTACAGCACCACTGCCTCTGTCCAAGTGGGAGAGGGATCGGTGTAGCATATAGATGATGGCATCCTCCGCTCCCACCTTCTCCTGGTATGCGAACTGCAGAGGGTTGAGTGCATGGCGGACCTGTGGCCTCAGGTGGTGAAGCAGCAGCCGCTCCATGGTCTTCATCACATGCGACGTATGAGCGACAGGCCAGAAGTCATTCAGCTCACTAGAATGTGATACCTTTGGGACTAGGGTGATGCAAGATGTTTTCCAAAGCCTCAGGACTCTCCCCTGTTCCAGGCTCAGGTTGAAGATATGCTGTAGAGGACTCCCCAGCTTCAACGCACAGGCCTTCAGCAGTCGTGGCGATACTCCTTCTGGACCCACTGCTTTGCTGGCACAAAGTCTCCTCAGCTCTCTGCTTACCTGGGCTGCTGTAATTGTGGATGGGGGGAAACTCTCTCCTATGCTGGTATTAGCAGAAGGATGGGTGGAGGGTGCAGTACTCTGAGGTGAGAGTGGGTTAGGGTGGTCAAACCTGTTAAAGAAGTTCTTCATCTGGTTTGCTCTCTCCACGTCTCTCTCGATGGTGGCACCCCGCTTCGAGCTGCAGCCAGTGATGATCTTCATCCCATCCCACACTTCCTTCATGCTGTTATTCTGCAACTTCTGCTCCAGCTTTCTCCTGTACTGCTCCTTTGCCGCCCTGAGCTGGACTCGGAGTTCCTTCTGCACGCGCTTGAGCTCATGCTGATCACCGCCTTTAAAAATCCATTTCTTCTGGTTCAAAAGGGGTGGCGCTGTATGTGTCTTTAACGTTTGCATATAGTAGGTCTGGGTGTTACAATCCACATACTGGGAGAAGGCAGGTAATGTTTTGTCCAGTGTTACATGGTTAAAGGCACAAGTGCCTTGGGTTGCTGTGTTTGTAATTTAGCCACATCGGAATGGATGATGTCACCCGCTATCTCCACGTCCGCCCGAAAAAGGATGTAAACAATAACAACAATGATGTGTCCAAACTCTCTGGGCAAGTAATAGGGACGCAAACTTATGGCCAACAGTTCGATGTACATGCAGCAAGTGGAGATTTTAACGTTTACATGTCCAGAGTTGCACCATCTTGTATTGATATAGAGTGCGAGTCCTCCTCCTTTCTGCTTCCCGCAGGTACTTGCGTCTCTGTCCGCTCTAACTGTGCTAAACCCGGGTAGCTCCACGTTAGCATCTGGGATGTTAGTTGTTAGCCACGTTTCACAAAAACACAACAAACTGCATTCTTTGTAAGTCCTGACATTCTTCACCAGCGCAGCCAGTTTGTCGATTTTATTTGGTAGTGAGTTCACATTTCCCAGGATCACAGAAGGCACCGAAGATTTGTAGCGCCACTTTCTCATTAGACTCTTGGCTTTTATCTTAGCGCTGGCTCTTCTGCCACGATACTGTCTTCTTACCTCGTCAGGTAAATAGGGAACCACACCGGTGCGAGCATTTGTTCTCAGTGCTTGAAGTTGACTTCTTGAATAAACGAGTCTCACCGTGTAAAAATCCATGTCCAAGTAGTAAAAAGTAGTAAAAAGTGTCCAGGGAACGAGTCCACATAAAAGAAAGTGGTAGGAGTGAACAGTGAAATAGAGAAAAATAGAGAAAAAAAGGTAGAAAGATAAAGTCATACACGGAGCTGCTGGAATGGCTGCCACTTGCGGTGGCGCCTGAGTCATCTGTAGAAAGTAAGTAAATAAATCAAAATAAATAACATTCAATCTGACTTTTATGTAAGTAACATATAAATGTTAATGTTTTGGGCACAAGCACCGTTCAAATCTAGACTGCAGAGCTTCCTGTGTTTGATTGACACAGGCATGCTCAAAAAATACATGTGTAATGCCACGAAAAGTGCACGCTGACACTTCAGTTCACAAGGAATGGTACGAAAATGCAGTCAGACTTCTTTTTTGGGCACATACACTATCCAGATCTAAAGACTAGCGCGGAGAGTCGCTTGCATACTGAAGCGTCTATAGCTGCAGGTGGAAGCTGCCATCGCTGTGCTTTGTATATAAGAGCCAGATCGAAAGTTATTTACCTATTTATCCTGATTTATTTACTTATTTCCTACAGCGTAAAGTCACAAGTAGACTGCAGAGCTTCCCGTGTACATATACAAAGTACAGCGACGGCAAAAGTGCGACGTGCATTCTTTCTCCGATGTAGAACCGTTGTCATCATCTGAGTTCACCTCTGTTATAGCGCATCTTTATGTGAAAACAGCAGTGTCAGATGGGGGGGTGGGATCGTGAATGCAACTGAGAGAATAAAACTGAATAAAAAAAAAACCCAAAGCTAACCTTTACAAGTATCATAAATTTACACAGGCTGTTACAGACTCAAATCAATGTATGTTTTTATTCTAAGATAGTAAGAATAAGTGCAGCTCACTTCTCAAAATGGAGTCGTCCGGGGTCAAACCCGTGAAGTTTGGATTACCAACCAACAGTTGTTACTGTTTCACCACCAAAGCGATCGTATCAAAGGGGTGTGAATGTTGCACCTTAACGCGGGTTCTTTTTCTGCAGTTATATTCTTGAATAGAAGCGCACTTGTTCTGTTATATTTGTATCTTTTATGAAAAGTGTTTATTTGATATTTGGACTTCAGGCTTCACACATTAAACACATAATGTCTACATTTTGTCAGTTATTACTAAAACATGAAAAACGTTTCTGTTTTAACGCTGTGTTTTTATAGATTGTTGTAGACACGGAACACACATGAAATGCATGTGTTCCAAATAACCATATTGTATTTATAAAAGGTGTCATTTTGCTTGACCTCACTATATACAATTCTAAGCAACTGACACGCAAGTAAACAGACTTGAGCTGAGAAAACTGTGCGGCGGTGGGGGGATGTGATAGTAGGCTGATTGCTGCTTATCGACACATTTACAGGACAAAAGACGCTGATGGAGAGGTGCGAAGCAATTTAAGGTGGGACGGATATATGAGTTTTTTCGTAGGCTTTGGTAATTCTAGTGTTAAACAGGTTTGGATTTACCAAAGGATCCAAGAACTTTACTTTCAATACCAGAAGGCTTTGAAGTCCAGCAGACTGCAGGGGGAAGCTATTATCATTTTGATCTTGCCAGCACAATTCTCTCTGAATTGGGCAACTGTGAACTTTATGAACTGCCTGATATATTATCTTTTAAAATAAATATACTGTAAATGGACTACAACTATTTAAAAGGTCAAATGCACAGTTATGGCCTGTTCTTGGAATGCTAAATGATGTACCTGATAGCTCTGTTATTGTAATTGGATTTCTCTAAGCCTTGTTCTGTCAATGAATATTTACAGGCCTTCATTGATGATTTGAAATTTGTCAAACAAGCAGTTATATATTTTAAGGGAAAACACTTCAGAATTCTCTTCCTTATGCATTTATTTGTGATGCACCTGAAAGGGCATTTATTAAATGTGTTAAAGGTCACACAGGGTACAACTATTCTGAGCGCTATGTTCAAAAAGGGTTGTATTTCAATGGTACAATGACATATCCTAAAATGTTGGCACATCTGAGAACTGATTCTGATTTTGCAGAAATGTCAGACAAAGAGCATCATATTGGTATTTCTCCACTAAATGATCTTGGTATAGGGTTAGTAATCACATTTGTTCTTGATTATATGCATTTAATATGTTTGGGAGGTGTTAGGAAATTAATATTTTTGTGGCTAAAGGGTCCACTGATATGCAGGGTGTCTACTGGTATTCTTAGCAGAATTTCAGACCAGATGAAATCTGTGAGGCAGTATATTCCAAGAAACTTCTCCAGAAAACCAAGATCTCTGTTGTTTCACAGAGGAAAGCTACTGAATTTCGTCAGTTCTTGCTTTATACTGGCCCTGTTCTGCTATTTAAAAAGTTATCAAATGACAAGTTTCTAAACTTTCTAGTTTTATCTGTCTCTGTGAGGATCCTTCTGAGTCCTAGTCTTTGTGCAGAGTATTGTGATTATGATGAAATGTTGCTAAAGTATTTTGCTGAGAATTTTGCTCATACTTATGGCAAAGAATTATTGTTGTATAATGTGCATTGCTTGGTTCACTTAGCTCAAGATGCAAAGAAATGTGGACACCTAGACAATGTCTCTTACTTTCCTTTTGAGAATTTCTTGGGCAAACTTAAGATAATAACTAAAGTCCACAAAATCCTGTTGAGCAAATTGTGAGGTGTTTAAAACAGAGACAATGTATCACTACTCATAAAGACAGAGTTGGATATAATAAACTTGAAAGGAGACATCTGTCAGGACCTTTACCACCAGCATATGAACTGTCCACAATATAAACATTACAAAGATAAGGACACTTTCATCACCTGTTTTAAGGGAGACAACTGTTATTATCACAATGGCAGAATTGAACTTGTTAAGAACATTTTGCAGTCTCCTTCTGGAGAAATATATATTGTGTGTCAGTATTTTGACAAACATAAGCCTTTTTTTAAACATCCTCTTGCATATTCATATTTGGTGATTAACAGTGTTCCAGGACTTTCTTGCCAGCTGCATGTGCTTGTCAGTAACTGATATGTCTATGGAAGATGATTCTCTTACCACTTCAAAACTCTTTTGTTGCATTACCTTCACAATTGCTGAAGGCGTACAGGTGTTGATCACCTGTGATTATGACAAGATTTTTCATGCCACTTTTATTCGCATCATTGGCCCAGTATACACTGTACAGAGCTCCCAACTTTCCAATTTGCTTCTAAACCAACATAATTTCCATGAAAACACATTTCTAATAATTGTGTTTTAAATAATTTATTTGGCTATATTTTAAAGGCAGTGGCTTGGCTGGGGGTACAGTTGATTGAAAGCTTTGGTTAACTGTATTCAGGAATGCAATGCTTAATTAAAGGAAACATATTGTTAATTGTCACTGATGGTGATATTTTCCGTTTATGGAAAGTAGTAACAGACTTTTTTTCTCTCATTTCCACTAACAAGGTGCCCTAAAGATCAAAGCATTAACTACAAATGTACATCGAAAGGATGCAGAAAAACCTGCTTATAAGTGGTTCAGTGGTGCCAGGGACCATGGAGGCAATCGTATCTTAAGAACTCAGTGTTATTTGCAGCAAAGAAGCTTGGAAAGCTGAGAATGTTTCAAGTAATGTCCAAAATATGTCAATTTCATAATTGTTTTAAGGCTGTATTTTATTGCCTTGGAGAGTGCTCTTTCTTTGATATATTGTAGTTAAATAATGTTTTTGATTTTTTTTTTTTTTTGTATTTTCAAAGACTGTTGCCTTGGAGTTTTTCATGCTTCCAGATAAAGTAGTTAAATATTCCAGTATGCCTAATATAGATGAAAAAGATATGTGAATACAGTAAGCATACATGCCCATTTGTGCCTTTAAAGTAGAGAATTTTTTAATAAAGTGGTTTTTTTTAATTCTGAAGAAGCTGCTCATTTTATGGACAATTGTAGCTGTGTAGCTGAATGTTTTTGAAATTGTTTTTATAAAAATTAGTTTACATTTTATCATTTCAAAATGATGAATACATTTTTATTGGAAAATATATTATTGTCTGAGATGTGTTGTGTGGTATTGTGTGACACGTCATATAACAGAAATATTTGTTTTCCCTATGCTTTCAAGAAATATTAAACCTAAAATAATCAACTTAATAATGAAAAGATATATTTTATTAAATCAACAGATAAGGGGATTAATTTCATCCATAATTTTGTTCCCTACCTATACCCACAAATTACTCCACTAATGGATTTCTCTGGACAGCTTTAACATAGTTTGCAGATATGGTTATTCACAGGGCCCGAATGACATCCTCCTAGTTTTCCCAAGTTGGACCCACCATATACCCAATTTAAATCCACATAAAATTGATGTTGCCTGCCACAAAGGGCTCTACACTGGTGTAAAACAGTTTGCCTGTAAAGGTCCTACATTTTCCTCATGTTTCACTTGTAAGTTACCTGTATGGGCTTGCTACACAACGGGCCTGCATGGAGACTGAGGACAGAATAAGCTGGGTCCTAGATAGGCAACCCTAATGGGACCCTTTATTTTCCCCATCATAAACCCATATGGGACCCACATTAAATTGCTGGCTGGTTCAAAGGTAAATATAGGATTTTTGTTTGTTTTACACATAGTCAAAAAAATTCTTTCATACTGAAAATAATCCAAGCTGGTTTCTTTGTGCCAAACAAGCATTGTATTAAAATCAAAAATCACTAACATCTGTCTACTTTTGTGATATTACTGTGCAAACAAAGCAATTTTTCCTTTCCTCTCACCCTTCAGTCCTTTCTCTTCTTTTAACCAACTTTCCTCTTTTTTTCTTCCTCTTTTAACTATCCCCCTTCTTCCACCTTCTCTCCCATTTTTCGTAATTCTTTCCCCATCCACCTTCTTGGTTCACCCCCTTCTGAGGGCTGTGTGTGATGTGTGATGGAGATTTACACAGACTATCAAGTTACTCTTCATGTAGGCAGAAGCTCTGCTGCCATTTCAATAGCTTAACTGACTACTGAAGATCATTTTGCCAACAGAAGTGGCTATCGGACATGTAAATGAGGAAAATACTCTATACAAAATATACTAGTTGATATAACCAAAACCAAAAAATTGAAATTAAATGAATGTCAGCATTGCTCACATGGTAATCATGAATTCAGCATCACTACTGGCAGACATCCAGCACTCCATCAGATGAACAAATATCAGTGGACCAGACCTGTTACTCAGAAACCAAACTAAGATTAACCACAAAACAGCAAACAAGCACAACCAAAAAATATATACTCATTACATATTTTAAATACTATAGGGGTGCAGGTGTAATAGAAAAATGTATCAAACAAATATTACATCAATCGAATTCTATACTCTATAATAATGATGCGAACAACAGCAGACTAAAGCATCATTAAGGCACACAAAACACATGGTTACGGTATAAGTAGCTCATACACCAGCAAAGCAGAGAGACAACAATAACAATTGACTGTGTGGAGCTCCCTCTGTGTGTGTTCAGTAGAACTTGTTTAGGATAGCCTGTGCCCAAATCGTCAATCAAGTACAAACTTGCATTCATGATTTACCTTGAAGCCTCCATTGCTGCTAATACCAATGCAAGGCCTACCACTTATTAGTTGTATTTTTTTCTCCAGTCACCATCAAGGTGAGGGTCTTAATAGTAACCAATTAAAAGATTTTTCCAATCTTGTCAGTAGTAAAAGTTGCAAGAGTGATTTGAATCAGCTTCTAATATTTGTGTTGTAATTTTTGAAAAAATTATGCTCTCTACTCTCTTTGTAATTATCAACAATAAACATTAGACAATGGATGGTTTTTGCATGTACACACAAGCACACACTTAACATAATGTTGTTAGTGTCAGAGCTGAATGGTCAATGTGTGTGTGAAACGTAATTACAGATTGCTAGAAAGAGCTGGTTTAATTCTTTGTGATTTCACAAGTATATCTATATATACAACATATATATTTAACATTATTTTTACTATGAAAAAAAGTATTTTTCCTCATTTAAAAAAATTAATTACTGGACAGTCCAAACAGTTTGATAGTTTCACTGCCCTCTAAGGTCCATCCAGAGAATGTTGCTTAAGGTGGAATGGATATAATTTATCATATTTGTTCACATTTATATTACATGTGGCCTTAAAACATTTTTGAGGGAAAAAAAAACTTTTTATTCGAGATTTATTTTAGTGACACAGTGTACCAGCCAACCACATAACTATGCCTATACAGCTACCTAACTGGCTGTGTCCGAGATCACATCCTGCCAGATAGAAAGAATGTCAAGTAGCCTGCAGACCTGGACCAGACGTGATATTCTAACATACTATTTGGTGTAGTAGGATTTAATTTGACAAAACACATTTCATGTGATATAGGGAATCTTTAATTCACTGAAAACTAAAGAGGTCTTTTAGGTATGGTCAATTATTTTTTCCAAAAAATGATTTGCATCATCTCCATGGCCCCCACAAGAGAGGGGTGGGGGCTGACAGGGCTCTAGCCAGGGGGCCCGGAATCACAGGGGCCCGGCGTGGGATGAGTAGATATTATGCACAAACAAAACGTATGAACAGAAAGCAAGAATTGATCCTTCAGCGTTGAGTGTCAACTTCAGCATAAAATATTTTGAAAAGTAAAAACAATATCAAAAAAAGTTTCAGATAAAAAAAATGTCTACATACATTTTTCTACAACTTTCTCGCTTTGACATTTTACAAATCCAAATAAAACGTAGACCTCTCCACTGGTCGAAAATTTTGATATTAATTGCTGATTTGGTGTCGTATAGTTTTATATATTCTTTATTTATAAATATTATAAACAGTAAACTTAAACAAATTATACATGGTTTTAAACACAATTAAATATTATATCACTTATTTCTGCAGATATAAAGAGTTAAAGTTAAAATTTCGATTTTTTTCAAAATTGCCGCCATTTTCAAAAAGATGTAATTTCCAGCTTTTTGCAAGAAAATTGAGGCCTGCGACAACCGGCATTATTTTAGTCGGAAAATTTCCTATAGGAAACCCAACATTAGAAAAGTATATCAAAAATGCCGGAGTACATGAAAAACTAAGCGTCATAGAACTGTACAGATCTTCAACTAAATTGAATACCTACATTTAATGCTAAAAACGCAAACAATTCTATTTATAGTCACAATTAGTTTATAAGAAGCCTGTTCTAATTCTTTTAAAGGCAAAACAATAAACAAGTAATATTATTTAATTTGTATGAGTAGTCAACTATTTCAGATAAACAAATTATAATTTATAATAAATAATAGAATTTGCTTAGCTGCACAGATCCATTGAGGATTTGTTAGCCTGTTATCAAGAAATTTAGATTCAGCTGATTTTGCTATCCGCTACATGCTTGGAAGTAAGTACCTATTAAATACTTTTTGTAAGAGCCAATTTTAGAAAGTTAAAGTTTTGAGTTAAACTCATATTAATGTTTGCTTTATTTGAATAGAATATAATATCTTCTATAGTCATAGACAATGGTATAGTCTTTTCCCCCCATAAGTTAGCAAGATATAGAATCTTCTTACTATAACTGAGAAACTGTGAGTTAATAAGCTCAGTTGTGTTTAGAACAGGTCCCAGTAAACAGGGCCTTGAAAGACCCATTTTCTACTCAGAGATGGGATAAACATACAGTTTTCTGACCGCTTTGAAATGGTTCAGAAATTATAAGTGACTAGTAACGATTTAAGATGTAACAAGATTAAGCTTAGAACAAAATTTTTTCTTATTATAATTTTTCCTTTTTTTTGCTATTTTAATTTTCTTTTTTGTGTGAACTGTTTTACTTTGAAACTTAACTAAACTTTTAAAAACGAAGATATTTTGTCTGTGGAATCATTTCTGCGCGTCAGGCTTTTGTTGAATCCCATTTTTTGAGTTGGAGCTGCTGAATTTTGGAAACTTTGGGAAAACGCAGTTACACTTTTATATAGTTATGTGTGTAATTTAAAAACTTTGTAAGTAATTCATTTCCATGAATATTCAAATGCTACCTTTATTTTTAAAAAGTTGACTTATATGTATTTTCATTAATTAATTTTTTTTCTTTATATTTTTGTTTTTTTTCTCTGTAGCATGATTAATTATTATTTTTTATTTCTAGTTATAAAGTAAATCAGACGCCATGTCTAATTCAAACTACAAACATAAGTCCAGCGCTCAGAAAAGGAAACTTAAATCTGAGAAAGAATTGAAAGCATCGCATGGTCGTCAATCCATAACAAAATTTTTCAAACCTGAAAACGAAGATACACTAAATGCCACTACTGATCATAGTAAAGAAAATGACTACCAAATGGATTCTCGAGCTCAAACATCAGTCGTAGAAGAAGCTAATGTACCATGTGAACCTGTTGTATCTCAAGAACAAAGCACAAGTGGAAAACCTGAAGAAGATGCGACTATGAAAGAACATGATGCAGACGGTGCTTTAGTTGCATAGCCAATCAAAAACTCTGAAATAAAATATGATGACCCTGGTACTTGGCCACAAACAATCTCAGACAAATTGCGACAAGAAATAGTACAATCAGTCACTTTTCAAGATTTTCGAAAGATTTATAAGGAATTGCCAAGGGACCTTAATGGTAGAGAATTTCAAAGCTCTTTGCTCTATACAAAAACTAAAGATAAAAGAACAAGAGCATATTTTCCTCGAGAATGGTTAGCTTGGAGTACATCAAAACAAACTCTTTACTGTCTACCATGTCGTCTTTTTTGTGATCCAAAGCCAAGTAACAAAAACTTTGTCTAACAACCCAAGACGGAATTTCACCTAGAAAAAAACCTTGGAAAAGGTTGTATGATATTTTGCCTTCTCACAAAAACAGTACTGAACACAGGAAACAGTATTTGGCTTGGAAATTTCTTTCACATCACGAAAGTATAAAAAAAATAATTTGTTTCAAGTATCTGTTTTCATACATACATAATTATTACATTTGCATAATAATATTACTTGATCAATTAAATAATTTAATAAACTGTAATTTAAATTAATAAATAATATTTATTGTGTTGAGACAATAGACATTCAAGTATGTCTAATCATATGTCTCACTTGTATTCAGAAAACTTTAGAAAAAACAGAGCAGAATAACAAAAACAATTTATTCACATATTTTTTGTTTCAAATAAAATTCCAGTACATACAGTATAAAGGGTTATATGGATGCTGAATCTGCAGCTGGTACTTTTAATGAATTACCTTCGTAAAGTGTTTAAGAACTGTAATTTACACAATATTTCAGTTTGCATGATTATTCTTATTATAGGTAGTTTTTAGGGTTCCAAGCCACCGGTACTTTGAGTCCTAACTGCATTGTGAAAGACCTCAAGGCAAATGATCTTTCAATCATAAATATTTGAAAAAATTTCATCAGGTTAGACTACATATCTTCCAAACAAAATTGCTAGTTCAGGAGCTACTAGAGCTATTTCACTTTTTCTAGTAATGAACCGGTTTTTAAAAATCCCTGGCATTGCCCTGACTTATCAAGTTGAATAAATTGCATGATTTTTCTTTAGTTATTATGTCATTCAAGGCAAAATCTTTTTAATACATCATTCATTGCTTCAGGCAATATTTCATTTCTTTGATCTTCTTGTAGCTTGTGCATAATGGATCACAAGAAGTTGTGCTATAAATGCATACAGAATCAATAGATGTAAAAGACTAACTGCTTTTATCACTGTAATGAAAGGACAGTTGAATAAAACTTTGTTACTGCCCATTAAATATAAACATCTCTAGAAAAACTATATTATGTGTGAAGATGAGTAAAGTTAACTTATTTAAATGAAGAGATGAAAAGACCAAATTCAGTCAAATTCAGCAATACATTTTGTGATTGTTTTTTTACTGCATGCTTGCATATAATTTATGTGTTAAAGTGTTTTGCAAAACACCTTTATGACAGTGCTTCGGAACATAACACAATCCTGGCCTGCACAAGGCTGAAAGTATTGCCATGCAATTTTTTTTCCCAAAAGTTCCTACATTTTTAATATTGGCTTCCTGGCACCAAGGACAGTTTTTATTGATAATGTCATTTCACTGCTGGTGCCACATTGGGTAGTAGGTGGCTACTGCACAGGTGTGAGTAGTTGAGGTCATGGATAAATGACATTTCCTTCATAAATTGCAAAACTCTAAGTGACATTGAACAATCCATTTCATTTTGGTTTGAAAAAGAAAAAAGCTGAAAACCTAATTAAAACCTAAAAATGAAAGAATGAATCATTTAATTCAAGGCAAAATTTTAATTTTTAAATTTTTTTTAAAACTTAAAACAACATTACAGTAAGTAAAGCACAGTTCAGTCAAAAATTTTATCAACACTAAATTCCAAACATTTACGTTTAAAACTAAAGTCATAACAACCTCCCCTACCCATTTCAGACAGTAGTATGATATAGTTCCTTATGTATGTTGAGACTTCAAAGAGGTTAAACAATAGCCTTGTATGCTTATTTTACATCCTTATTGAAATGTTGCCAAATTCTGAAATAAAGCTATAGACCATTCCTCACAGTGATTTTTTCTGGTTTTACATAATATACAGTAAGACCATTGACATATTGAAGGTGAGTTAGGAGTTAGTAAAGTCTCGTAGAACAACAACTACACACATGAGGACAAGATGCTGGTAGTCTCACGCTATTCTCTTATGACTTAACAAAACCAGTCAAACTGATCACTTTTATTAGCGAACAAGGCTAGCAAGTACTCAAAATACTTTAATGCAATCAATGTCGGGGATGGAGCCTGTTTATAGATGATGCTAAGTTCTAATTGAGATGGAGCAGTGGGCTACAGAAAACAGACAATTATGTATGGTGCCTTGCTGCAAGTCCACTCTGTGCTCATTAATATATTAATTTTACAATTTTAAATGAAATAAATTGAAGTATTTCATCATGAAGTTAATATTTTTTTTATCCTTTTAATTTTTTTCTCATCTCATTTATTCCAGCACAGGGCTGGAAGAAATCTTTTCTGGCAGAATTTCTCAGAGAGCATGAACCAAACCAGTGTGCAGAACTGTACACATGTAGTGGCTGGAAGCACTGCACCTCTGTAAAGACAGAATTCACACGTAATGCAGTGTGGGAGGAGGCAGGGTGATGAGTGGAGAGGCAACAGTTATGTATGTAGTTTAAGAGCGTCCAATAATAAAGTCAGTAGTTTTTTCCTGCATTGTGAAAACGTCTGCTGTGTTTTCTTCCCTCGCAGGGCACTACACATTCACATACACACTCAGGAATCAATTAAATACTGACATTGCAAAGTTTTTAACAAATTATTTTCTATGTGAATTAAAAGCAAATCCCTTTTTTGAATCTAGTTTTTATTATAGAAATGAAAGGTTGAAATTTCTATCAATACCATAATTTATGTTCAAATTAAGCTATTAAAAAGATAAAAAAACAGAATGAAACAGGCAAAATAAAAACAGAGAAACTCCTATTGGCACTAACCCACCCAGTTTGAATGTGTAATAAGACAAACTATCAGTCAGCAGTTTATTAATTACTGTTTATTCAATTTCAGGCAATAGTACAAAAGCTGACCCCCATGCTCAGGACGTGATGGTGCTGATTCTGTACCGACCTCATCTTCGGGCGCTAGCTGCTCACACACCCCTGCCTCGGAAACTGCTGGGAGATCATCTGGCCATGTGCTGATGGATGCTATACTAGAATCACAAAATGCATTAGTGGATTCGGTGAGAGAAATAGCCAATGCACAACGGGATGTAGCCAATGAACTATGAAATATAAAAGCAGTACTGTGTGATTAAATTAATTTGTGAAAAAATAAATGATGCATCTGCTTACCTGTTTTTAAAATCTGTTAAAGTGGCGCAGTGGTAGTGCTGCTGCTTTGCAGTAAGGAGACTGTTGAAGATTGTGGGTTTGGTTCCTCCCTGTGTGGATAGCGCTTTGAGTACTGAGAAAAGCACTATATAAATGTAATGAATTATTATTATTATTATTCGATGTTGTAATGCTGTTCGATGTGGCTGATCATTTGGTGGTTCAGGGTCAAGTTCATCATACCACATCTCTTCAGGTACGGGTAAGCTACAAATGTGTGCCATATTATGTAGAATGCTACATGCTTGCACGATGTGACACAGTTTATGTGGACTATAGAACAGCATTCTACCAGTCTTATCCAGAAAGCACCAATGGCCCTTAAGTTGCCCTATACTACGTTCTACCACCGCCCGAGCCTGAGATTGGAGGTCATTATAACATTGCTGTTGTTCAGTTAGTGGGTTGGTGAGTGGGGTGAGAAGCCATGTCTTCAGCGGGTACCCACTGTCACATATTTAATTGTGTTATATGGTTACATCGTACAGATAACATAAAATTTTGACCAAAAGGGTAATATTAAATGTCTTATATTACTGTGAAGCCAGCCATCACGCACAGCACCATTTTTAAGTTTGTTCCCCCCACTATTTCACAGGATGAATGAATCATGAATTGAGCCAGGCCATCTCGTGACAACTTTATAGCAATGTGTGTACAGTTGACCGCTCCGATTACATTGGGAAAACTGGATGTTGCTGCAAATTGTGCTTTGATGTTTGCCATTTCAACCACAGTATACGGAAATCTTATATATCTGCTTGACAAGCGGATAATACCATCTCATACAGCTGACACGGCACAACTCAGTGATGACTGAGAAATACCAGATCAGTCTGCTACTTCACGCTGAAAAGCTCCTGTGGCTAAAAAGCTGAGTGGACAGAAAAGGAATAGGTAGAGCACAATTCCTCAAAGTTTGCCTTTGTAAAGCCAGCGCCAGTTTAGCACATAGCTCTAAGAGGATCACTCTTGCAAATCTAAACCGATTAAGAAGCCAGTCATCATCATGTGCCAAGAAATCAATATGATCTCTGAATACATGTTCTCTTCTGATCCTTCCATTTGTGATGTCCTGTAACAATGATAAAGCAGCCATGTCATTGGAATAGTTTGAACACTCTGTGCACCATTATATCGTTACAGATTGATTACACCTCGTGCCTTAAATTTCTAAACAATATGTGGTTAATTTCAGTGTATTTGATAAAGCCCGTGTTGTGGATGTGGATCTAAAAATGAAAGGGAAACCACACGGGAACAGTAGTATTGTTTTGACACTGGGTGCTGCCAGTTTGCAAAACCAGTGGAAAACTTGTGTATGCAAGGCATTGAGCTGGCGTGAAAATGTGCGTGGCTTTATGGCAAGTTTAGTTTTTATACATTGCGATGTAACGGTGGAAGCGGGCACAGTTTTTATACATTGCGATGTATAAAAGCGGGCACATTTTTATGCATATGCACCATTTATACATGAGGCCCCATGTCTTTATAGTTTGTATATTTGCTGCCCAGTAATAAAACTGAAAATTAAGTAGTGTCATGCCCCCTTCTGGTTTAGGTTGTTGTAGAGTCACTCTTTGGATGTGTGGATGTTTCGAATTCCAAATAAATGAGGTTATGATGTTAATGTATATGGGGATTTTATGAAATAGAAACAGGAACTTAGGGAGGATATTCATCTTAATAGTGTTAATTCTGACTCCTAAAGTAAGATGGAGGGCAGACCATCTATGCATGTCTTGTTTAATTTTGTCCATGCAAACAGCAAAATTTTGTTGAAAAAGAGCTTTATATTTACTTGTGATGTTTACCCCTAGATATTTAAACTGATCTGCAATGATAAAAGGGAAAGTGTTCGATCTAATGCTGTTTGCTAGAGAATTCACTAGAAAAAGCACATTTTTGTTTAAATTCATTTTGAGTACAGATATGTTTTGAAATTCTGCTAGTACAGTTAAGGCTGCAGGCACTGAATTTTGTGGGACTGATATGTACAGTACCATATCAACTGCATATAGTGATATTTTCTTTTCAGGCCCTTCTTTGAAATTCACTTTTATCTCTGATCCATTTCAAAAGTGAACAGCCAGTGGCTTAATGGCAATTGCAAATAGCAGTGGTGGCAAAAGGCTTCCTTGTCTAGTACTGTGTTCTAGTTTGAAGTAGTCCAAGATATTGTTGTTAATACAAACTGAAGCTTCTGGACTGGTATACAGTAGTTTGATCCATGCACATATGTTAGGACCAAACCCAAATTTGTGCAAAGGGGTGAATAGGTAATTCCATTCAACCAGATCAAATGCTTTTTCAGCATCCAAAGATAATAAGATCTCTGGAGTGTTGGACTTTATGAGTGAACTAGCAAAATACCCGCGCTTCGCAGCGAAGAAGTAGTGTGTTAAAGAGGTTATGAAAAAGTAAAGGAAACATTTTAAAAATAACGTAACATGATTGTCAATGTAATTGTGTTGTCATTGTTATGAGTGTTGCTGTCATATATATATATATATATATATATACATACATATACACATATATTATATATATATATATATTTATATATTATATATATATATATATATATACACATATATATATATATATATATATATATATATATATATACATATATTATATATATATATGTTATGAGTGTTGCTGTCTTGTATATATATAATATGCACACACACACACATAAACATATATATACATATCTACATATACACATATGTACATATACATACGTATATACACATCCACATAAACATATATATATACATATACAAATTTACATATCTACATATATATATATAGACATAGATATATACATACATACATTCACATAAATTGCGCGTCCCGTTTTAAATCAATACTGGACGGGATATATCCCGTATTTTTTTTATCATTTTTTTTTTTAAAGCAGCGTCTCATGCAAATCATCCCACACGCATTTTATGAAGATGCCTCCTTTCCTACTTTTGATTGGGTAATACTTGATGTCATCGTTAGTTTGATTGGTGTTTTTAACTGTCCAGTGAGGAGGGCGTGTCTTTTAAGTACAGTCTGCAAAGTGTTGGCACTGAGATGTGGCGTCAGCGCCATAGTTGAAGCCCCTAACGTTGCGGTCAGCAAGTCGGCTAACATCCGCCATATGCCGTCTTTCAGTTGCGAGAAGCAGATCATAGAATGGTTGAAACTGTTGCCCCTAACGTTGCGCCACGGCGTGTGGTTCGTTTATACCTCGTGTCTTCTCATTAAACTTTTATCTCGCGAATATGTTATTGCAATCCGCAGCGGGAGCGTTTCTATAAACTTAATTTAAACTTACGTTTTACACCGTGCTTTGTTTCCCTTATGAACATGCTTGTATGCTTAACTCGCTCCGTTCTCAATTGTTTAATTAATTTTTTGCTCTTCGCTGTTTGCGGCTGTTCCTCCATTTCCCCCTACTTCGTTCTTTTATCTCGCGAATATGTTATTGCAATCCTTAACGGGAGCGTTTCAATAAACTGATTGAAAATAGTTTTGCATTTACCTTTTTAGTAAAAGGCGAGCTTTTAAGCCTGAGAAATCACCCCGTAAATGCACACGTTTAATTGCACATGTGTTAATATGTATGGTTACACAGTATTAAAACCCAGTGAACAATGTCAGTTACCTTTGTTCCCGCATTTGATAAAAGGTGAGCTTTTAAGCCTGAGAAATCACCCCGTAAATGCACACGTTTAATTGCACATGTGTTAATATGTATGCTTACACAGTATTAAAAGACAGTCAAAAATTAACGTCATTTACCTTCGTTCCCGCGTGTGACTCGTGCTGTAAATCTCTTCCTTGTTTTTAGTTCACGTGATTACGTAGGAGGCGTGATGACGCGATACGTGACTCCGCCTCCTCCATTACAGTGTATGGACAAAAAATATGTTCCAGTTATGACCATTACGCTTTGAATTTCGAAATGAAACCTGCCTAACTTTTGTAAGTAAGCTGTAAGGAATGAGCCTGCCAAATTTCAGCCTTCCACCTACACGGGAAGTTGGAGAATTAGTGATGAGTCAGTCAGTCAGTCAGTGAGTGAGTGAGTCAGTCAGTGAGGGCTTTGCCTTTTATTATTATAGATATATTGCATTAAATAGGCATCAAAGATTGGAAGCCAAATATCTACCTTTAATAAATCTGATTTGGTCTTGTGATATTATTGAAGGAAGCACTTTCTCAATCCTTATAACTAGGACTTTGGCGAGTATCTTAACATCATTATTCATAAGTGAGATTGGTCTGAATGATGCACATTGTAATAATGCTTGGCGAAAAATTTGAGGTAGAAACTTTATTGTCTCTGGCTTCTTTAAATGTTGCTAATAAAAGGGGAGCTAACTTGATTGAAATTTTTTTATAAAATTCAGCAGGGTAGCCAATAGGACCTGCTGCTTTCTCACTCTGAAGTGAGTTTATAGCATCTACTAATTTTGAAAGTGTCAAAGGTTTATCCAGTTCCTCTGCACTGAGAGTATCTAGTTGTGTTATCCATAATGTATCAAAAACACATTAGATTGTGTCTTGTATTCTATAAACTGTGTAAAATATAAGGACTTATAGTTCTCTCTAAATGTGTGCATTATATTTTTTACGGCCAATGATTCTACCTCCATCTGTGTTGGTGATTACTGATACTGCATTGCGAACTTCCTACTTGTGGATTTGTTGAGCTAAGGTCTTATCAGCCTTCTCTCAGTGTTCATAGTAATGATGTCATTATTTAAAAATAAGTTGTTCTGTTTCTTTTGTTGTTAAAAGGTTGAGTTCTGATTGCAAAGCCTATATTTTCCTAAAAAATGCCTAATTTGGAGACCTGGTATGTTCTTGATCTATTCTGGTAATTTCATTGATTAACTCTAAGGCCTTCTTGGTTTGCTTGGATATAAATTTTGTACAGTTCTTGTCAGCCAATAACAAGGGGTTAAGATGCCAGCTGCGAGATGAGTATGTGAGGCATAGTGATATGAACTCCATGACAAGAGGGGCATGGTCGGAGATAACAATAGTCTCGTATTTGCAATATTTGATCGCAGGCAAGAAATTTATCTATGAAGAAATAATCAATTCTTGAGTAACAATGATGTGCTGGTGAGAGGAAGAAATATGCTATCAAGTATGGATTTAGAAATGCCCATGAGTCTGATAAATTATCAATTAAAAACTGTGTTATTATTTTTGCAGTGTTAGATGTTGTCACCCATGTAGCTGAAGACCAGTCCAGGTCTGGATTTAAAACACAATTAAAATCTCTGACCATTATAATTTTGTGAGTTTTCAAGTCAGGAATCAATTCAAATAGATTTTGGATAAAGTCTCTATCATCCACATTGGGTGTGTAGATATTTATCAAAATAACTTTATAACTAAATAAATTACCCATCACCATCACATATTACCCTTCATGATCAGATACTACATCTGATACTGCAAATGAAATTGTTCTAAAAATTAAGACTCCCATACCTCTAGTTTTATTTGCATAGCTTGAGTAGAATATTTTGCCAGTCCAGTCTCTTTGCATCCGAAACTGAACCTTGCTGATTAAGTGGGTCTCCAGTAAAAATACTGTTTTGGAGTTTAGACCTTCTGCAAAGTGCAGAAGCCCATTGCAGCACTTCTTGTTTGATTTTGGGCTATACAAAATAAATTGTATTGTATTGTACCTGTTAAGTGAGAGAATACTTTTTTCCTCTTTAATTTGTGATTGAGACCTTTGACATTCCAGCTCACAAAGTTCACTGTTTGGTCATAGAGACATTGCTTCTGAACTTTTGTTATCACTTTATAATTTTAAATGAAAGCTATACATTATTGCATGTGATAGGTTTAATCTTAATTTCCATTATTGCCAGGAGTTTTGGCTATGAAGCCTATTGTTGTGTTGGCACTTACAATTGTGGGGATGAAAAGGATAGATCAGAAATAACTTGCTCTCTTTCTCTCCTCCCCCAGACCCCCTGGCTAACATATTACGTGCTCCATTATGATTAAATACTTTTGTGCTTTTTCATGAAAAAATTTGGCATATTGTAATGGTAGCACTTAACATTATAACTATTGAAACAATAGATTAGAAATAGCTTGCTCTTTTTCTCTCCCCATACCAAGCCGTCAAAACCGTCAGATTTTGCATCCCTGCTTCCCCCATTTTGCCTCCCCATGTGATTCTAGACCACACTTCACAAACTCCTAGTCCTTTGACATACCTAGACACAGAGCACATGTGAAACGAAACAAGCCCACCAGCAGCGGTGTATAAGGATTAAATTATTGATATCTATTGACAATAATGTCCAAACACATAAACATAAAATATAATCTTAAGCAATCCTGAAAGAGTAAACCAGGGAATGATGTTAAACAGTAGCCATCAATAAGCAGATAATGTGTAATAATAAGTCCTAATACAATAAACCAAGGATATGATGTTAAATAGTCCCCTTCGGAGGAAAAAAAAACAACAAAAACACACATACACTTATATACACACATATACATATATATTACTGCTGGGCAGCAATTAAAATTTTTAATCGCGATTAATCACATGATTGTCTGCTATAATCATAGCAATCACATTGTTATGTGCAAAATTCAATAATGAACTCAAAAGTAGTGTATTGCAAGCATTTGGTTTGCAAACACTTTAAACAAATAAGGTGCTTTTTAACAGCAGTATTCCCTTTACATTGTAGCAGTTAAAATATTTCTTGTAAATCTCAACTTAAACATTAATGTAATCAAATCAAATATAAAACCAAAGCTATTTGCCACAGCCAGGGCATTAATGTTTTATTTAGTTTGTTATAGAAAAACAAGTTACCCTCATAGTCCAGAGCTACGATCATAACATTATAACAGGCACCTTCCGAGCAAGAGCAAGTTTACATTTCTAAATCTGTTTTCTTTTTTATTTGAACAGATATTCAAAGAAACATTTTCTTTTATCAGGGAGCAGCATAAACAGTCTATGTTCAGTAGCAACTCTTTGAGGGCTAATATTTTTTCCAAAAAACGCGGCAGCACGTCGGGGCTGTTCAGCACCATGATCAGCTGGGGACCGATCAGTTGATGCTGGTACCTCACTTTCGTTTTCGATCTACATCTCCAGATCACTTGCATCAAAATTGGAGTCCGACAAATCAGAGACTGATTCAGTGATAATACGAAAAAAGTCGGTATCTCTCCACATGCCATTTTAGAAGCTGTTTGCTCTTTGCTACTCATGTACGTGTATGGAATTGAGGTAAAATCAACAAAGCTAACTTTCCTTCTAGCAAAAGCATATTGAAAAGTGCTGTAACAAGAAGATCACTGATCTCTAACAATCGTTAGCGAGACTGAGGCTTTCAAAATAATAATAATAATAATAACAAAAACTGCATTAACGCTTAATAAAATAATTGTCAGGTCAATTAAGTAATGCGTTAAAGCAATAATAACGCATTAACTTGCCCAGCCCTAATATATATACACACATATAAATTTATGCATACTATAAAGTCCAACATCTGTCTGACTGTCTGTCTGTATGTCTGTCTGTCCACTTTTCACAAGAGAACTATTTAACGAATTTAGATCTGTTTTTTTTCTATAATTTGCTTGAACATTCCGGTTGATTTTGAAACTTCTGTCATCACGCTCATAGTGTCATAGTTCATTTGCAGTTGTGATTTATTTGTGCAAATCCGAAATTCCAGTTGGTCTACCCGTTGCCATGTGTTGGAGAATACCTTGCCTCTGCTTAGCTAGCGAAACCTGTTTTTTCAGTAGACATTATCATCAAGAGATTGTTAAGGACTAATGTTTGACATTTTTTAGAGAGAGATCAGAGCTACATGTGTTTTAGAGGGTAGCTGCTGATTGGCAGAGATATGATGGCAATGTGGTTTTCTCCCCATAAAGGGGATGCTCTTCCATCAGAGCTAAATATGATCAGATACAGTGCCAGCATTTGACATGGGAGGATACCTACCTTCTGCTTGGCCAGAATTTCATTTGTTTTTTTAATTGATTTTTAAAGTTTGTCCTGTTTCACTACTACGTTAGTAGAGCCGCAGGTGACAGCTTATGTGTGTGTGTGTATGTATATATATATATATATATATATTGTGGGACATGGCCAGCCTTTTATCCCGGCCAATATCCCCAGGCCGCCAGGTGGAGCCCTGCCTGCAACACAGAGTTGCCCCGAGTTCCAGCAGGGCATCACGGACAGTGGAGTTTTTCATCACAGCCCTGCTGGATACCATGGGGGCCTCCAGGGGACGGTGCAGGAAGGCCCAGAGACTTTGGATTCACCTATAACCCGGAAGTACGTCTTAGTCATGGCGACAGAGGGAATAACGTACTTCCGGGATGAAGAAGAGGACTTTTGATCTGACCCGGAAGTGATAGCTAGTCACGTGGACTGAGGGATTGGGAACAGTTCCGGGTCAGGGACATAAAAGACTGTGGGAGATACCAGACGTGGAGCTGAGCTGGGTGGAAGGGTGGCAACGCATCTGGGAGAGTGAAGGATTGTTTGATTATTGATTATTGTGTATTTATATGAATATTGTGGAGAGGAGGGTGCTTTGTGCATGTTATTGTTCAAATAAATATTATACAGTGATACCTTGACTTACGAGTGTCCCAACTAACATGTTTTTTGAGATACAAGCAGTCTCTTGGCCGATTTTTTGCTTTGAGTTGAGAGCTAAAATTTGAGTTACGAGCCAGCTTCAGATACCCCACCCCACCGCTAGTTCATGCAGCTCGCCACAGTGAACGCCGCAACATCCCGTGTCTCACTCGTTCACTTTAAACAGTTAGCTCACAGTGGAAGCTTCAGTGTTGTGCTCACATTTGTGCTTGCAATTATTTTGCAAAACTTCGTTTTTCCCACTATGGTTCCGAAGAAAGTGAGTGCGAAGGACAGTGCAGAGAAGAAGAAACAGATGATGTGCATTGAATTAAAGGAAGAAATTATAGAAAAACATGAACAAGGTGTGCGTGTAGTCGATTTGGCGAAGCAGTACAAGCGTAGCACTTCTATAATCTGCACCATACTGAAGCAGAAGGAGTCGATAAAGGCTATAACGCCAGTCAAGGGTGTTAAAATCATTTCTAAACAGCGGACGTCTATCCATGAAAATATGGAGAAGCAGCTCGCAGGAGATACCGTGACGGAGGCTATAATCTGCGAGAAGGCACGAGCGATTTACGCTGATTTGCAGCAGCAGACCCCAGGAACTTTGACAGACTTGGCATCGGGCGAGTCGTTTAAAGCCAGTCGGGGCTGGTTCGAGAATTTTAAAAAGAGGAAAGGCATTCACTCCGTTGTCAGGCATGGTGAGGCAGCGAGCGCGGATATGAAGGCAGCTGAGGATTACCTCAAAACTTTTGCAGGAATAATAGCGGCCGAAGGATACATCCCCCAGCAAGCCTGGACATGGATGAAGGTGACATCAATGAGCTCATCGAGGAGCACTCTGAGGAACTGACAACGGAGGAGCTAAAGGAGCTACAGACGCAGCAGCACATGGAGGTTTTGCAGGAAATAAGTGACGCGGAGGAGGCGGAGGAAGAGCTACGCAGTGGCCACACGAGTCAAAAGGGGCCTCCAGAGAAGGACGATCATCACGAGGTATGTGCTGGGGATTTAATGAACAATCCATTTAAAATAACTCACTTTGTCCCATGCATGTACCTCGGAGAAGATCATCTGGAAGCTCCACGGGAGGCAGGAGACTGGAAGACTTCACCAACAAAACAACGGACTTGGACTTTTCGGAGGGGAAGGGGGAGGCAAGCGAAGCGCTGCTCGACCCACAAAAAGGTAAGGAGGGCCGGGAATTGGCTGATCAATCTGCCGACAAATTAGCGCAGGCGGATCACAGTCAGCCAAAGATGGCGGCCCGGTCCTCCAAAGAGAACTCCAAATCCCAGGCTCCTTTGCAAAGCCCATCCGAGCATGTGCCTGGAATGGACGTGCTCATTGGCTCCCGGCTGGTAGGTAAGCAGAACGAGGAAGTAAGCCTACCACCGGCCGAATTAAATAACTTTTTAGACGTGCGGGAACTCGAAAAACCAATCGAGCCCGTATGAGGTATTTTTCAGATGCTGGCGGCGATAAAGAAGATCGTTGAAGATTTGAGAGCGACGGCCGAAGTGGCGATCAAGAAGGTAGACGAGTACCTGCAGTGGTTAGGTTGAGAGCCTCCCGTCTTATATAATTTGGTGGCACAGGTGAGTAATGCCGGTACCGTACAGCATAAAGGGACACAGTGTGATCCAGGCCTGCGATTAATAAGTAGTGGGTGCCAAGTGCGAGCCCTACAAAAGAGTGTGGAATGATGATAAAAGGGACGGGGGAAGCACCGATCGAACCAGAGCAGCTGGAAAGTGCTGTCTCCCGGTGCGATGCGGTGCTGAAGACGCCGCCTCCTTTCAATTCAAAATCAAAGGGCGTGCAGACAGTAAAAGGGCTCTCTTTTGCTAATAGAGAGACCCAAACTGTGGACAAGCCCCAGATTAAACAGGAGATCCCAAAAATGAAACGGGGTTCTCCTGACAAATTAGAAAAGAGACCTGAAAGCTCAAAGGCGGCTCTGGAATCCTCCTCAGCGGGGAAAGGGGTGGAGCCAGACTTCCCCAAGTGTTTCCAGTCTCGCCGAGGGATACAAACAGGGGGGCGGCGGCTGTGCTACGTCTGCCACCGGCCAGGCCATGTTTGGCGACGTTGTCCTCGGGGGCAAGGGGATCAGATGACTTATTTATTTAATGTTCCCCCTAGGTTCTCCCGGGAGTATTCAGGACAGTGCCAAGGCCCGACCAATAACACCTCCTGGAGGAAGACGTCCCTCGCGGGGCTGGCCACTTTGAACCTTGGTTCTTCACTGGGAGGAGAGTACTGTGGGACATGGCTGGCCTTTTATCTCGGCCAATACCCCCAGGCCACCAGGTGGAGCCCTGCCTGCAACATAGAGGTGCCCCGAGTTCCAGCAGGGCATCATGGACAGTGGAGTTTTTCATCACAGCCCCTGCTGGATGCCATGGGGACTTCCAGGGGACGCTGCAGGAAGGCCCAGAGACTTTGGTTTCACCTATAACCCAGAAATACATCTGAGTCACGGCGACAGAGGGAGTGATGTACTTCCAGGATGAAGAAGAGGACTTTTGATCTGACCCGGAAGTGATAGGAAGTCATGTGGACTGAGGGATTGGAAACATTTCCGGGTCAGGGACTATAAAAGACTGTGGGAGATACCAGACGAAGGAGCTGAGCTGGGTGGAAGGGTGGCAACGCGTCTGGGAGAGTGGAAGATTGTTTGATTATTGATTATTGTGTATTTATATGAGTATTGTGGAGAGGAGGGTGCTTTGTGCACATTATTGTTCAAATAAATATTATATTTGGACTTTTACCTGGTGTCTGGCGTATAGTCTGAGGGTTCAAGGGAGCGATAGCGCCCCTTATCTGTCACAATATATATATATATATATATATATATATATATATATATACACGCAAAGATACACACACATAATTGTAATTAAAATGTTAAAAGAAAATTGCCCGAGAAGGACATAAGATGTATAATAACAGCACAAGTCTCATTGTGAGTGGATCAAACAGCATGTAAAATCTTCTTTACCTTGCCTGGACATGATGCAGCTCACGATTGTATTTCAAAAAGTGTCGGGATCAATTTTCTTAGTTCTTTTTCTACTTCCTCCGGAGAAGTAAAAATATAAAATTTGCCTTGAATGTCCACTTTCAGTTTAGCAGGATACAAGAGGCTGTATTTGATATTGGCTTTCCATAAGTGCTGTTTAATGCAGCATATGTAGCAGCTGTTGAAGGTGAGAAATCAGGGAAAATACAAATGTGGTTATTTTTCAAATATAACCTCTTGTTTCTGTCTGAGCAATAACATTATATTTGATGTAAATTGTAATTTGTCAAAGTGCACAATTAAGCGTCTATGTTTTGAGGTATTCGATCCATGTATGCGGTAAGCTGCTGCTATCTTGGTGTTTGATTTGAAGTCCTCCCTAATTATTTTAGAGAATAGTTCAGCTATGAATTTCACTGGGTTTGGACTTTCACGGTTTTCAGGGAGACCTTTGATTCTGATATTATTCCTTCTGTCTTCATCTTCCAGTGCAACTGTCTCTGAGTACTTTGCATTTAGAATTTGCAGCCGTTGCTTTTCTGTCAGAGGTAGATGCCAGTTGTTCAACTATTTTAATATGAGTCATGAACGCTTGCTTAGTGTTTAAAACTGAGCACCAAATACTCTAAATTTAATCTGCATTTTCCTGAATTTTTTCCTCGATTTTCTCAATTTTTTCTAGCATAGCTTTAAAGGTTGCCCATCAGGTTGAGTAAATACAGAATACCTCGGGTTAATAAAAAATGGAAAAATAACACCGCTGCTAACGTCTGTCTCAGATGTACATCTCCCAAAATGGATGATACCAATCCTATGTACAGGAATTTGACTTGGTAGATTTAGAGCTGCTTATAATAGAATACAACATCACATACAAATAACATAAATAGCTTAAGTTAGAAAGAAAATCTTCATACTGGTTTGCAGAATGAAGATGTGCAAGTGAAAGTGTGAGTGTGTATGCACACGCAAACACACACATGTACATATTCCATACACACAAACATATAGTATCTGACAAAATGAAAACAGGCTAAGTTTGTGGTTTGAAAGGGCTATGCCTCTGAGAAAGAATGTAGTGAAGTGTCTGTTAGTTTTAGTTTTAATTGACCTGAAGCATTTACCATAGAGGAGTTTATGGAATAAGTAATGAACAGGGTGAGATGAGTCCATGATGATCCTTATGACATGGTTAGTGACACCAGATGTATACAGGTCTGCAACAGACGGAAGGGTACAGACAATTATTTTCTCAGCAAACCTCACAACACGCTGTAATTTATTTTTGTGTGTGCTGTTGCTGAACCAAACCAGACAACAGAGGAGATTTACACTATCAATTGTGGCTTTGTAAAACTGTACTAGGATTGGCTGGGAAATAGTTAATTTCTCTAGTTGGCATGAAAAATATAGTCGCTGCTCTGTCTTTTTAGTGATGTTGGTGGCATTAAGGTTCCAGCTGAGAGTGTTTGTAATAGTTGAGCCCAGAAATTTGAAGGATTGTGCCATACTGACTTTAGAATCATTCATTTCTAGTGGGAGAGGTTGTAACTGCTGTTTGTGAAAGTCAATGACCATTTCCACTATGTTGGAGGTATTGAGCACTAGGTTGTCGGGAGTGCACCAAGACAGTCAGTCATAGGTGAACAAGGAGTAAAGTGGGGGAAAAGTACACAGCCTTGAGGCGCACCTGTACTAATATGGAGACAGTAAGAGAGGTGGGAGCCTATATGAACGTATTGTTTCTGGTTTACCAGAAAACTGTAAATCAATTTACAGATGGAAAGATTCAGTTCAGTCTGTAGAAGTTTACATAACAACAGTTCAGGGACAATGGTGTTAAAAGTTGAACTGAAACAGTATTCTGGCATAGGTTTCTTTACTGTCCAGATGCTCCAGCACAAAATGAAGACCCATGTTGATGGCATCATCCACAGATCTATTTGTTCGATATGCAAATTGAAGAGGGTCAAGAACAGTAGCAACAACAGACTTCAGATGGGTTAGAACAAGTCATTCAAATATTTTCATTAGTACTGAAGTAAGAGCAGTAGGCCTGTAATCATTGAGATTATTTTGTCATGTTTGGAACAATAATAGAAGATTTAAAGCAGACAGGTACAGTACACTGTGCAAGAGTTAAAGACAGTTAAAGATGTCTGTGAAGAGTGGAGTAAGCTGCCTCACACAGTGTTTGATTATTGGAAGTGAGACAGAATCAGAACCGGCTGACTTTTTGCAGTTCTGTGTTAAAATCAGCTTCCAGAAATTGTACTCTTTGATAGAAAAGGGAGAAGAGGGGTGAGGCTTTTGTGAAGAAGTGACTGGTGTTAAAACCACTTCAGAGCTGGAGGATCAGAGCAATTGTACATATTCAGCACTTTGCCATAGAACTTGCGAGGGATTAATCTGAGTAAGTATTGGGAGATGTCTCCGGCCATTATAATTTTGTGAGTGCTCACATTTGGGAGATATTCAAATACGTTTTGGAAGAAATCTGTATTTTATAGTGGACTATGAGTTTAGTTTTTCTCCATTTATGTTCAGCTCTCTGGCATGTTCTTTTTAAATCAGACACTCTTTGGGTGTTCTCAGGGGCCACTATGTCAGCCACAGCTCTCACCTTAGCTTTAAAATTTTCCACTTTATTATTTATGCTATTAGTTTTATTAAGATAAGTACTACAATCAGACTGATTAACTTACCAAACCCTTTCAAATAATGTAATTACTAGTTTTCAGGAATTCTGGGACCATTCATCTTAGAATGACATGATACATTACAATTGAAACATTATATGTCTGCATCTTTCACGGACAGAGAGACTGTAGATTTTCTCAGTTCCACAGGGTGACACAGTCTGAAAACTCCTTAGAGTCTTTCTCTTTTCCTTCTGTTAAGAAACTATTGTTGCAAATATCAAAACTAAATTCACATCCCTAATCAAGAGTGTTGCCCTAATCATGGCAGGCCACTTAATCCTTCAGTTCTGCTGAAAAAAAAAATGAAGTCATTTTTATTCTATTTTAAATCTGCACTGTTCATTTTGGAACTCAAAAAATATTATCTCTGTTTCTCATTCTGGTACATCAGAAACGTTTCTAAACTCTGTTAAAAAGCTAACCATGCATATTACTTCCACCATTAGAAATGCTTACTTTGCAACTGTCAAAAGAGTTTGCATGTGAATCCAAAATAATCCTACACTAATTTAGACAATCTCATTGAACTACTAGGGTTTTTGTAAATGATCCTGCTGCAGACAGTCAGAAGAGTCATTCGATATTAGTAAGGGATGATGTGCAAATTCTTTCCTTGTGAATCGTTCTTTTAAGTGAGTCATACAAACCAATATAGGAGTATGAATGAATCAATTCAGCAGAGCTTAACAGGAGGCTGTAGTGGAAGGCTGTAGTGTATGCATGATTTTTTCTTTTGTTTTACAGGTAGATGTTTAAAGCACATGTGCTTGTACCGACTGTCTGATTCATGATTTTCATTCACTTCACTTATAATTCTTTCAGGCTCAAACTGAATCATTACTGTTGAATGAGAACTTTGTCACTTGTGTTGCTATTATTGATCAAACAAGTACTGTATAATACAGTAATAACACATTTACACTAATTATACATTTTTGTATTGTATAATTTGTTGTTGCAGTTGTCGTAAAGAAAATATATAAATATAATATTAAACTAATATGTTTAGGTCCCTTTGTACAATTAAACAATTTAGT
Organism: Erpetoichthys calabaricus; assembly: GCF_900747795.2. Taxonomy (NCBI): domain Eukaryota; kingdom Metazoa; phylum Chordata; class Cladistia; order Polypteriformes; family Polypteridae; genus Erpetoichthys; species Erpetoichthys calabaricus. Next base: position 61,005,983 of record NC_041405.2, on the reverse strand, counting down.
CAAACAAAACTGAATAAAAATACTCTATTTTCTAACAATTGTTTGCTTTCAGTCTTACTTTAACACACACTTTCTTACAGTTCTTTGATTCCACCAGGCATGTATGATTCACTTACTCTTTCAAGTGAAACTGAATTGCTACCTACGAAGGAGTCACATGATTCTTGTTATTTTTTTATTCTTGAATTGAGTCATTACCCAAGAACAAGTCATATGATTCTCCTTCATTTGATTCATATAATGGATGGATGGATGAATGATTTTCAGGTGAGACTTTAGGAGCTGTAAATATGCATCTATTAGTATAAGACCTGTGAATCCTTCATAGTAATAAGTAATTTTTACGAACATGTCAATGTGCCACACTGCCCAGAGATAAATAACCTACTGATCTACTGATATTTTATAAATTTTATGAAGACTAAAACGAGCCTTTGTTAAGGTGTTGTTACATAAAAGTAAATGAGTAATAAAGTGTTGCAAATTCTGTAAAGTATAATCTTAGTTTAAACTATAGTTTTAACTATGCTTATGCTTTGCTCTTTCAAACAGGATGATGTAATATGAAATTAATTATCAGCATGTTTAATATACATTATACGAGGGGGGACCCAAAAATAACCGGAATTTTGTTGTTGTTAGGTTGGTACTTATAGTACGTGGTTGGGCCGCTAGGGCGATCTAGTTACACTCCTCACAAGTCAGTCTGCCAAGTGCCATCAGTCTGGAAGGTTGTGCTTGTGTTCAGTGAATTTTTTTGTAAAAGTAGTTTTGTGCAAGTGTCGTTTTTTTTACAATGGCTGATTATCGTTAGCAACGTGCGGCAGTGAAATTTTGTTTTCTTCTTGAAAAAAGTGTTGCAGAAACTATTGTTATTGAAACGGTATGACAACTCTGAACCACCCACCCTACTCACCGGATTTAGCTCCATGTGATTTCCTTTTGTTCCCTCAGATGAAAAAAGACTTGAAAGGAAGGCGTTTTGCTGACACGAAGAGGTAAAACAAGAAATGACCAGAGCATTAATGGGCATTACTTCAGACGAATTTTAAAAATGTTTCGAACAATGGAACAAACGGTTAGATAAGTGTATTTCCGCCAATGGAGAGTACTTTGAAGGAGACTAATTGTAGTTTGTACAGAAAATTAAATGTGAAATTTTGTTTTCTTCTTGAAAAAAGTGTTGCAGAAACTATTGTTATTGAAACGGTATGACAACCCTGAACCACCCACCCTACTCACCGGATTTAGCTCCATGTGATTTCCTTTTGTTCCCTCGGATGAAAAAAGACTTGAAAGGAAGGCGTTTTGCTGACACGAAGAGGTAAAACAAGAAATGACCAGAGCATTAATGGGCATTACTTCAGACGAATTTAAAAAATGTTTCGAACAATGGAACAAACGGTTAGATAAGTGTATTTCCTGCCAATGGAGAGTACTTTGAAGGAGACTAATTGTAGTTTGTACAGAAAATTAAATTAAACACATTTTAAAAATATTTCCGGTTATTTTTGGGTCCCCTCTCGTATAATTATGTATAAATCATTTGATCATATATTTGTGATGGTAATAATTCAGAGGGGGACAAAAAAAAAATTTTAACTGCTGCCCACACTGGATCTTACTGATGATTAAATGAAAATTTCCTTTTAAAGGATAGCTTGAAAGAATCAGAATGGCCATTACAATGCAACATAGCAATTATATTCTTTGGAGCATTTCCATTTTTCCTGATACCTACAGATCCAACATTCACCAGTTTTTTAATGAAGCCTCACCATTATTTGTTTTTCTTTTGATATATTCCTTAAATAAGGAGGGAATCTGTGTCCTTAAGCTTTGCACAATATCTGGTAACATTTGCATAGTATGTGTCTTGAAGCCATAAACTTGATGGTTTAAATTATGATTGGTAAGTAAAAAAAAATCAAGCCTGGATTACATGTTTAGTGGCTGCTAATGCCAAGGTTGGTTCATATCACTCTAAAATATTCCTAAATTCAAGGAAGTTTACTTTTTTCTGTTTTCACTTTATGTAATGTCATTTTGCTTTTATAGCTCAACACAAGAATGATGCCTCTCAGTTTACAAACACTTAAACTTAAAATTTCAGCCTGTCATGGGAGCAAGGACAATTACTGATTTCAACAAATTGTTATTAACTGAACTAAATCCACATTAAGATTTTATTGAAAAACAAATCATAGAAATAAAAACCTGTTTTTACACACAAATCAAGAAATGTGCAGTCTTAACAATGTTTTATTTCTGCAAATCATTCTTTAAAGCGTGAATAAAATAGCAAAATCTCTAATAAACTAATGTTTCAGCATTTCAACAAAGGTTGCTTTGTAAAAACTGTGCAGCACAAAAGTTCTGAAAAAAAAAACCCACCGATTCCTTATTTAAAGAATTAGCAGACACATATTGCAGCTCTCTGAATTTTGGTTAGTTTCTAGTTGGCACATTGATCACTAAACTGGTAGACCATGTTGGGAAAACTTTGCCTTAACAAGAGGCTGTTATATTATGAGGAAAGACCTTGTGAAATTGGAGAAAGCATTCCATGTACTGTACATGTAAAATTGATTTTATTTTCACAGAACACCTTAAAAATGTACGGTATATGTATAATCTAAAGAGGTTCTTTTCAGTACTTATTTAAACCTAATGCATGACTTGCTGATGCTAATACGTTACTGAAATTGCATTACTGCAGAAAGCATTTTCTTTTTTTACCCAATAGAACAATGTTGCACTACAAAGCATTTAAGGAAAAGAAGCAAGTGTCACCAAGTGTCCTTCAATTTAAATGTTATTTTTCAACAATTACATTATCTTTTACTAGGTGATGGAAATGGGTATATTCTTTTAATGTGTTTTCACATTGTTCATGGTCAACTTGTAGTGAGACGTAATGGAATTTTTCCATTAGCTGAATGCACTATTAATCTAAATTTCCATAAATGTGTTGACTAATATGCACCGAAATCTGGATTTGCTAATCCTATCATGACTGTAGGATAGTGAACCTTGATGTCACTAAACTGATGTAAAAGCTTTTGGTTTGCCTCCAGGGACAGCATACAAGGTGATTTCAATGACTGGAACCAGTCCACCTGAGATGGAGAACTTTACAGGAACAAAATAAAAAGAGTCAATGGGTAATCTGGTGCATACACATACACACCACACACAGGGGCAAAGGAAGGGAGAAAAAAAGAATGAGGAAAGGTGGAAAGAAGACTTACATAGCCCCCAACCATACATTTACTAACTCAACAGCACAAAGTCAGGTGGGGGTAATGGAGCTGGAAGTGTTGTTGATCTGAGATGGGAAAATTCAAGAAGGGTAAGATTGTAAAATGCAGATTTCCAGATTTTAAGAGAGACAAAAGAGGATATTTCAGGTAGAGGCTGGCTGGAACTTAGATGCAATGGTAAAAGTAATTAAAAGCCTATGTTGTGAAAGAAAAAAAAGATAGTGAGGAAAGAGAAAGAGGTCCAGGAGGATGAGGTATTCAGATGCCAGTGAGCCACAGTCACAGAACATTCCCAGTAGATATCGAGGAAGGTGCAAATGACATTAAGAGGGCAAAGATAACATAAGAGATCTAGTTATAGTCCCATCAGATTACATCTCTGGCAGGTATATCACATTAACTGGACAAATATTAATTGCGTGTGCTGATGATAAGGATTTTTAAAGCAATTTGTGAAATTTTGAAAAATGGTTTGCCAGCACAATACAGAGGATGTGGAATGGTCTGTTAGAAAGACAATTAGAAAGGATTGGGTGAGTATTTAGGGATGCTTTGTGAAGGAGGGAGTAGAGATCAAATACCAGTTTGGATTTAGGTTTGAAGCAAATAAATACAGGAGATGCATTGTTTTGGGGAAGAGGGGGGTTCCACATGTCTAGAGCAAAGAATTCAGCTGCAAATTGGAAAAGTAGGAAGTTGAAGAGATAGGATGCCTACATTGAAGAGAATGGAATATTTCCAGCCCTGACTAATGAAATATATCTCCCAGCCTACAGACACCACATCAAGGGGAGGTGAAAATTGGACAGCCTTCAATATTTAGGACTGATTTACAAAATAAAGGGGTGTGGTGGTGCCATCCTGGTATCAGACAAATCAATTTTTCAACACACCTCCACTTATAAAGGGCATAAGAGGCAGTGGGGCCAACAATAGGGTAAGGGGACTTTAATTTATTAGAAATAAGTAATGAGAAGTCAAGCAAAAGGGCACCAATTCTTGGCTAACAAAAAAGATTACAATATGCAGACTGGGCACAAAGTTAAGGCAATGTGGAATTGTTAAAGTTTGCAAGGGAGACATCCCGCATCCCAGTAGAATGTTTAATAGATGGTCTCTTGTGATTCCAAAGAAATGAAGACACTAGATATTTTGAGTTCTTTGGAAGAGGGAGAATGAGGAAAAATTGAGCTTTCAAAGTTATTTCTAGGTAGAAAATGCATTTTAATAATTGCCAGTCTGGATTGGCCAGGCCTTTAATGGCTTCTTGGGCACAACCATCAGCAGTATGTCTGTCTGCAGAGAGAATGTTAACCTCATTGAGAGGTTTCCTTACCTTGGCAGTGACTTTCATGTCTCTGATGACTCTTCTTATGAAGTCTGTAGACGGATTGGGAGAGCATGGGGGGGGGGGGGGGGGGGGGGTTAGGGTTCATGAGGTCGCTGGAAAGGGGTGTGTGGAGCACCCCAATATCTCTGCAAAAGCATGAAGGTCCAAGTCTTTAGAGTCCTGGTGCTTCCTGTTTTGCTACATGGTTGTGAGATATGGACGCTATCCAGTGACCTGAGACGAAGACCGGACTCCTTCAGTACTGTGTCTCTTTGGAAAATCCTTGGTTACCGTTGGTTTGACTTTGTGTCAAACGAGCAGTTACTCAAGGAGTCCCAAATGAGGCATTACCTGCATTGTGAGGAATCGTCAATTATACCACTACAGCCATGTTCTGCAATTCCCTGAAGATAATATGGCTCACAGGATCCCCATTTCTGATGACCTGAAAGGCTGGACAAGGCCAAGGGACACCCACATAACACCTGGCTGCAGCAGATAGATGGTAATTTCTGGATGGTGGGACTGGAACATGTCTGCCCGGGGGGTTGCCAACCCAGATCCCAAGCTGTTTTGTCTTGTGGTGGGTGTGCAATGTGCTGTACCAGTGCATGCTCCCTAACCTGAATCTGACCTGAAAGTCTGGACTGGAATGAGAGATGGAGGTGGGACCAAAAGGAAATGGAGTTTCTGAAAATAACAAAATAAGATGATTGTTTTCAAAGTATTTGCAGCAAAAGCACCTAATATCATAAGACAAACACTCTGCACAGACCAACAGCAGAGCATTTTTTTCAGCCCCTTTGCTAGCAATGAGGATTTTTGTCCCTAGTCTATCACGGAGGGACATTGAATCTCTGAAACTGAGAGAGAATTTTCAGATCATAGATCTTTTGAAGAGGTTCATGTGACAAGCCACTGGCAAAGGCAATAATAGTATCATGAAGGAAACTCTTTACAATCATCTAGAAAAAGGCAGGATCTTGAGTAAACACACCATTGACAGAAATCAATTCTTCAAGCTTAAGAGGCAAATAAGAAATGAGTTTAGGATTCTGAAACAAAGATATATCAAATTTCCATCACAATGCCTGAGAAATCAGAGAGAACAAAAGATTTTTTAGTGTATTACACTTATAATCAGAGAGGCAGAAGAAAGAGAATACTTGGCATTAATAATAATATAAGCTAGGGAGCAACAAACAAAAAAATAATTTACAAGACTTAAAGTGGAGAGGAAAAAGAATTACTTTCAACAGAGAGATTAATTAAATGATACGAATCAACCAGATTATGATCAGCAACAAATTTATATAAGCTTCAAGTTGAAGGGGGGAGTCGATGTCCCAGGACATAAGAAGATTTATGCAGGACTAGATCAAACACATCGTTGGTATCTGTGCCAATACCAAACTCATAATCATTGTGTGTAAGAATATGACTAGCTAAATCTGTGGTAATCTGCCTGCTAGGCATTACCAATTTAAAATAAAAATTCTAAGAGAAGTGTAAAAACAAGTTACATGTGAAGAGAGAAAAACAAATAGAAGCACTTGTTTCAATCGTTAAAGTGTGGGAGGGAGCTTTCATGATGATTTTTGACTTGATTTCATTAGGTGCGCGCAATGCGGTGCAGTAGGCATGTGTCTACTTCAGTCCTGGTGGAAGGTGTGCATCCCCCACCAAAAAGGCAAGCGTCTCCATAGCTACCTGCCATGGATAAAGTAAAAAGTGCAGAGAATTTACTTTAGTTCAGTTATTTTTGAGCATGCATGTATTAGTTTAAGAAGGGGATCCTCAAGAGAAAATCCCGAGAAAGTTTCAAGAAAACTAACTTACTTTCCAGAGAGGACACATGAGGAAAGCATATCATAGGTGTGCTTGTACCTGCTCTCATGCACGGGAGGCTGCTGACTATTTAATACATGCCTTGCATGGGTTGAGCATAGCACCTGGGCAGAACGTAACGGCCCCTGCCACTTCTGGTGAAAGAGAGTGGCCTGACACCGGATTGGCTGTGAGTTTTGTGCTCTGATATAAAAAGCACTTCTTGGGTGGTGGTTGAATTTTGCTTTGATTTGTTAAATTTGACTTGACTGCATGGAATGTTATGTTTGTAATTAAGACATATATATATAGTGGACACTAGAGGGCACTGTCGCTCCTCAAAAGCAACATGGAAGACACTAAGAACACAACTTAAAAGCACCAAGAACTCATTTATTTTTGTCAAACTTTTCACAAGGCTCTCAACCACAGCTGCCACAAGTAAATAATCAATACAGCACACAGTTATTCTTTCTCTCTCTTTCTTCCTCCTCCGCTCCTCCCAGCAAGCTTTGTCCACCATCCACCCGACTCTAGCCCTCAGAATGGGTTTAAGGCAGTTCCTTTCATACTGGCCAACTCGGAAGTACTTCTGCCTTTCCGCTCACGTTAGGCGAAAACCTCATCTCATATAAGTCCTCCACAGCACCCCCTGGCAGTACCCATGGCACCCAACTGGGCTAAGATAAAGAACTCCAAGTCCCATATCGCCCTGTGGGAATCAGGGGTACCACTGTATTTCCAGGGAGCTGCCATCTAGCATCTCAGGGGAGGCAGTGCCTTAAAGAAGCTGCCTTCCCCCATCCTTCCATATCCTAGGTGTCTTATCCTGGGCTGCCGGCCATCTCTTACAATATATATATATATATTATATGGAAGAGAAGGTCTGTGATACAGTTTGCATATTTGCAGCTGGAGATCCACAAAGGGAGAAAAAAATGAATCACGTATCATAAAGTAGTTTTTATTCCTGAGCTTCCAACCCCTGCCAGGGGTCTTCATCAGAGGATAATGCTTAGACTTACAAGACTCAAAGGCAATATATAGCAAAACATTACGTGGGCGGACTTCCAATACTGATGCTCTGTGTAAGAAAGGACAGAGCCGGTTATACTTCCTTAGAAGGCTGGCGTCCTTCAACATCTGCAATAAGATGCTGCAGATGTTCTATCAAACGGTTGTGGCGAGCGCCCTCTTCTACCCGGTGGTGTGCTGGGGAGGCAGCATTAAGAAGAAAGACGCCTCACGCCTGGACAAACTGGTGAGGAAGGCAGGCTCTATTGTTGGCATGGAGCTGGACAGTTTGACATCTGTGGCAGAGCAATGGGCGCTCAGCAGGCTCCTATCAATTATGGAAAATCCACTGCATCCACTAAACAGTATCATCTCCAGACAGAGGAGCAGCTTCAGCGACAGATTGCTGTCACTGTCCTGCTCCACTGACAGACTGAGAAGATCGTTCCTCCCCCAGACTATGTGACTCTTCAATTCCACCCGGGGGTGTAAACATTAACATTATACAAAGTTATTGTGTGTTTTTACCTGCATTATTATTAATCTTTAATTTAATATTGTTTTTTGTATCAGTAAGGTGCTGGTGGAGTATGTGAATTTCCCCTTGGGATTAATAAAGTATCTATCTAACTATCTGTCTATCTATCTAGAGGCAGTCTGCATTGTGTCTTACATTAATAAACAGATCTCATTTAAGAAAGCAAAGAACAATGAGGTGTCTATGTAGAAAGACAGTTATGCAAGACTTTTTTTAAGATGTTGACAATGCTCTAACTTTCCAAGAAGCTGTATTTATATTAGCCATGGTCTGAAGTAAACATTCACTTGAATGTTTCTCTCATGTTCCAAATATACAGGATTCTGGAATCAATGCATGGGGCCGCCATTTTTAGCACAGTGGACCTTAACTCTGGTGGAGATGGGAAAAGACAGAAAGTACATAATACCAGCCACATTTTTTCTGAAAAATTGTTCTAGTCTTAGGTAATGTTTTTGTTTGAAAAATGGTGGAGCCAGATTTTTGCATGAAATCGAACAACTCCTGAGGGGATTAATTGAAAACTATGTTTTGTCTACATCAATTACATTATTGTCTTCCTTCAGTTTTGACAAATGCAGATTTTATTTTAGTACACATTTTGCTATACTCTCCACAATACCCAGGTGAGTTTTATATTTGCAGTCATCACAGCTAATAATGTCACTATATCTTTCGGTATAACTATAATGGCAACTGGCATGTTTGATATCCTTTGGTGAATAAAATTCTGTCAAAAAGCATTCTAGTTGTAGTAGTAAGGGTTAAAAAACAGAATCTATACAATTTAAATACCAGGTTACATTTAGTTTGGACTTTTCTTACTTTCAAGACTTTTGCCTTTCTCTTGCCCTGGTAAACTAAGACATTCAAGTGTAACTGATATTTCTGGATCTAATCCTTGCTTTCCACTAACTAACGCTTTACCCTATGCCTATTATCTCCTTGTGTTTTCCAAACAATAACCTCTATGTGCTTTTAACAGCAGGTTCTATACCTTTTTTCTTTAAGGTATTCAGGGTGTTGTCTTGAATCCTAGAGTCATCAGGCATAGTGTGCTTAGTCATGGTTCAGAACAAAAAGTTCCTTGTATTCCTGAAATTGCAAGAAATCACTCAAGCCAATGCATCTGCATCCTGGGGATTAAGGGAGAATTCCTGGTGGCCAGAATCAAGTCTCACACACTTTGAGGAACTACAGGATGTGCTCTCTTAATTGGTGCCAACCAAACTTGGCCGTACCAAATTCCAACTTGTGGTCCCTAAGAACCATATTCCTGAGTTTCTGCAATATTACTATTATGAAAAATTGTTCCTTTTGTTACTTGTGCTTTATAGTCATGTTCTATATCTGAAAATGTCCCAGACAGTAAACTAAATGTGTGTTCTACTGAAATTTTGCACTGGAGCCATTCTCTGGTTTGTCATCCAGATATCACTCAGACAAAAGGAATTAATTAACACTAGAATCACCAAAGCCTACGAAAAAACTTGTAAACCCGGCCCACCTTAAATCCGTTCTCACCTCCCTGTCAGCGTCTTTTGTTTTGTAAATGTGTTGATAAGCACAAGCAGCAAGCAGCCTACTATCCCGTCCTCCCACCACCGCAGAAACTGCAAAAAACTCTCCCAGCTCAAGCCTTGTTTATCTGGGAATGAGGTACCATAGTATAAATAATATATCATTATTTGGAACACATACATTTCATGTGTGTTCCGTGTCTACAAAGATGTATGTATGCATGACAGAAATGTTGAACACATACCTAAAAGACAAACTTTTTTAAAGTTTTAGTACTAATGACAACATTTTGACATTAAGTGTATAATTAGGTGTATAATGTGTAAAGACTGAAGTCCAAATATCAAATAAGCACTTTCAAAAAAGTGTACAAGTATAACAAAACAAGTGCGCTTTTATTCAAGACTATAATCGAAGTAAAAGAAATTGGGTTAGTGTACCTTGGTGGAACATGGAAATAAAACAGAAGAGAAAATAAAGCTAATTTGTCAGACAGACCAATTGTCTTCATTCAAATTATGAGATTTTTTAGATCCAGACATCCCCCAAACTACACTGTGTGCCAAAATGCTGTTAATGCAGGCTGGAGTTACTTGTCTGCCACTGTGCAACTCCAAGTTCACAGGTTCACAGCATAACAATTTTGTTACCTGATGGTTGATGCAGGGAAAATTTAAAACTGGCTGCAGACCTGGCCATGTGCTCACTATCTGTTTCCTGTGCAGGAAAACTATCTGTTCTTTGGAAGGGAGAAAATACAGGACGACGTCACTGTCCCTGCTTGCATGCTGCATGTGTTTGAGAGACAACGTTTAAATAAATGCTTTCAGAATGTTCATGTCCTCACAACAATAAAGCTGATTTTTTTGGGAAGCTGGACTCACCTCCTTCTCTCTTGTACAAGTCTGTGACTTACACATCACAAATGCAAAACATTCATTTTCCACTGAAGCCAGATGGCAACTTTGGATGACCAGGAGTGTTTCCTATTCTGTTTTGAACACACGGCCACATTAATATACTGGGAAAGAAGAGGCTGGGCGGCTATCTTGGCCCATTTTTTGGCTGAGGAGGCCCTACAGGTCATACGAAACCTTCCTCCTGAGAGACTTGTTGATTATGATTTCCTTAAGCAACCTCCTTGGCACAGGGTTGAGCAAGTTCCAGCTGTGGCAAATTGATCTGCATCTCCCTATCAGGTGCAGAACTCAGTCGACCTGATCCAAAGCTGGTTCTGTGGAGACACTTTTGACACCACGTTGTCTGGGATAAGCAACGACTTCTGTGACGAGGTGATTTGGAGTGATGGTAATACTCTGTTGAATCTGACCCACAGATTGAAAAGAGCCCAAACCACGTGGATGCAGAGGGGCAACCCTAGTCTGACTCCAACACCTGTACAGCCGACACGGCTCCACACTGCTGGAGAAGGCCCTCTGACCAATGCACCATACAGAAGACGCCATCAGGGAAATTGTACACTTGGAAGCAGATGCTTTTGCAGTGACCAATAAGGAGAGTGAGATTGTACTACTCCCACTAAAATAGAAGGGAAAGAACTTTAAAGTTTGGACTGCTGTGCCAGACTCTTCACCCTGGTCTTTCTTAGTTGGGAGGAGGAATGCCTTATTGAGCACCAATATTTATCATCCATAGACGAATGACCTGACTGAATGATTTAACAAGAAGTTGAAACAGATCATTTGGCGAGTGGCTCATGACTACCTGACCTGCTGGGACACCATGTTGCCCTTTCTCCTCTTCAATGTTTGGGAATATCCTGAAGCATCTACTGGCTTAAGTCCTTTTGAACTGTTATTTGGCTGGTGGCCTTGAGGTATGGTTGACATTTTATTGGGGAAGAATGGATGGTGTTTAGTACTGAAACTCGGGGAGGGAGATTTTCTAAACTGTCCACTGTCGTAGTGGAGCACCAGCAATGCGAATAAAAGGCACAAAAACATAATTATGACAAGAAAAGCAAACTTTTCAGATTCAAAAAGGGCCCTCAGGTACTTGTTTTGATCCCATCTGACCCACATAAATTTCAGGCAAATTGTTAGGGTCCAGTGTGAGTGGGGTCACGCATGAGTCCAGTGAAATATAAGGTGAAAATACCTGGCTAGCGAAAGCCTGTGCTTATTTTATATGTTAATCTTTTGAAGGAGTGGCACAATCCTAATGAGGTGTTGGCCTCTTCTGCTACAGTCTCTCAGACTGAGGTTGCTATTGGTGATGATTTGACGGACACTCAGAAGGTGGAGTTGCTGTCCCTGATAGAAAAGGAACTCTGATGTCTTTTCAGCTTTACCTGGCTGGATGGAAACCGCTGAACACAGAATTGTGACTGATCTGGTGTTAAGGTACAGATGCTCCCATACCAAATTCAGAAGCAACAGGGACTGTGAAACATGATGAAACTAATTAAAGACAGCATTTAAGACATCCTTGCAGTTTAAAATGTTGCTTGCTAAACTTTTACTGACTTAAAAATAATGCTGGTTTGGTAAACAATATTATATTAAGAACAAAATATGTTTTGTTTGTTTCTACTGAAACCTAGCTCGGTAAATTTGACAGCATTCCCTTAGCTGAGGCATCAACAAACTGTTATACATTTCTTCATAAAGCAAGAGATACAGGTTAAGTAGTTGGTCTTGGGATAATTCTTTGTGATGATCTGCAAACAGCTTTCTAAAATGTCGATGAATTTAGGTGAATTTACATCCTTTAAGACAGACATATTAGATATCAAAACAGATTCTTGCACAACTGTAGTACTAGTCAACAGATCACCTGGTCCATATTCATTGCTCATTACTATACCCGACTGCCTTTTGTCTGATTTAGCCATAAATTATGATCATGTATTGTCAACGGTTGATTTTAATATACACATTGATGTGGAAACCATTTTTAGCAAATGTTTTACTTATTTGTTAAACTTAGTAGGGTTTGGCCAGATTGTCAATGGCCCGACTCATAACCACACATTATATATAATTGCTACTTATGGAATTAAGATTAAAATTTTAAATATTACACCATTCAATAAAGTTATTTCTGATCACTACTTAATTGTGTTTGATTTTGCCCTTACGAGTACACTTATAGAATAAAACAAGAACAGTGTAACATCTGGATTGTAACTCGCCATCAACATTTGTAGATATTTAGGTAAACTCAAGCATAATAGTGGAAAACAGTTTGGATCAGTTACCATCAAATTATAATATG